>NC_056735.1:1258598286-1258623286 GCF_019279795.1 Protopterus annectens | reverse complement strand
CTGTACACTATTATCATGGACGTCCGTGATTATGAATCAGAATGTAACATAGTCCTACCTAAACCCTTCCAGAACTAGTGATATTAGGTGGACAGGTGGCGGAATATACGTGATGACTAATGACAATATATATATATATAATATATATATATTACTGTAGATATAACATGTACATACCTAGGTTACGGTACAGCAATTACGGGTAACATATGTTCAGACCGGGCATATGTCCAATCAACTAACATCTACCTCCCACACCACCCTAGCTAGGCCGGTGACACATACAGACATGCAAGAAAGGTAAATACACCGCTGCTTTCCAGACCACTGGCAGAAAAGTACAAGTGGGAGAGATCTGCAAGGTCTACACTTTAAACATGGATCATGGGGTCCCTTGTGGGATGCCAAAAATTTCTCGGTTAGGCAACCTGTAATGATTGACGCAGCCAGGATGTAGCCATACACTGAACAGTAGGTTGTGCAAGTCTGATAACAAATGGTTTGACAAAACGTACGACATGTGTCCCGAGATGGGTAGAGTGAGCAGTGTGTAGGGGTGTGTTCATACCCCAGCTGCGCTCACAGTAAGTATGTGTCATGAGTGCTGTAGAGGGGTATCAGGTAGGTGAATCATGGGTATGCAATAATGGGCCTAAGTGTGCAGGTGTTGGTTGGCAGAGATGTATTGGGCCCGCCCAGTGGAAGTAATTAATATTCCTATGTGGGCACTGCTGATGCTCATACCTCCCAAACCTGAAGCGCATATCTACTGGATAGTCCGTAAACCATTGGGGGAACATATAAGGAATATATCAGTGCCCTGTGCCCGATTATCATGGATGTCCGTGATTACGAATCAGAATCTAACACAGTCCTAACTAAACCCTTCCAGAACTAGTGATATTAGGTGGACAGGTGGCAGAATACACATAATGACTAATGACAATATGTATGAGTCATAAACAGCATGTACCTCGACAAATTTGAATGAACACATATGCCCTGTGACTGTCAATGTGCAAGGTTAATAGAACCAATTATCTAAATGTGTCCCTGAGGGTGTTATGCAGTGTCCCTGATACAGTGTTCATTCTCCTCCATTTGTATGTGAGATCTGCTAGTGACGGAAAGTGCATATTCCGCCGACCACCTTAGGTAGATGATAGCATAATAGTTTGGGGTTACCACCTGTTCGCCTTTGTGAGTGACACTCCACTCTGGGCAGTTGTGTCCTGCAAAATGAATGTTACGGCACATGGCCTGTGATTTTGCGAAAAGAGTTCATATATTGTCTGTAGAGGTTGCATAAAATTATTTTGTTGTATCTGAAACACCTAGATGTTATAGGAAATAGTATTAGCAACTATAATGCTACAAGAATAACCTTAACTTATGCAAACCGGTGAAGTAGTCAATTTTCTACTGGCTGTGGGTATGTGTTGCCTTGCCAAATCTGACATCTCTACATATAGGTCCTATAGGGCTGCCACCTTTCCAAACGGCCAAAGTTGGACCTGCTCCGTAGAAATGTCAGACATACCAGGTCAGAACATACCTACAGCCATGCATAGTACAGAAATATACATATTAGCACAAATCAAAGCTTAGTCTAGCAGCAGTCAAGTTGCTTATGCTACTTCACTTAACATATCGAAGTGTCATTTATACAATAACTGTTACATGCAACTATTAGAGAAACGTAGAATATAATATTGTCCTTTAATCAGGACATTTGCTATGGCTAGATTATTTTCGCATGACACATATGCCTAATGAGGGACTGTCCCATGCAAAGTGGGAAAGGTGTTACTCATAAAGTCTCACTTCGGCCAATTTAAAAGGTGGAAAACCTACAATAGGTATGCGGTAGCATGACCCGGCAGAAAGATCTGTTTCCCATAACACATTTACTTGTCTGCATTGCAGAGTATTGGTTCCCATGTATCAGCCAGATGGGAGCAGATTGTATGAGGAACACACATATAATATGATTATGTCACTGGACAGCCGCCGATTCCGTACAGTCGAACGCCTGGCGTCGCATAATGGTCAGCCATACCCGATACTGTAATCATGTAGTCTGATGTAATAGGCATCACAAGGGATCCGTGCCCACCCAGCGTGAGTGACAAATGCAAGCACCAATGTCAGTGCACGTGCAAGTGAGGGAGCGAGCGGGTGTAAGCGTGTTTGTCTACCAGTATGCGAGTATTGCACTGTTGAAGAAATGTGGAGTCTAAACAAGTATAAGGAGCTGTAACCCGAGGTCAGCAGTGCTTAACACCGTGCAAACCCACGCACAACCACTCCCAACTGCTGCAATGTGCCTTATCCACTCCGTATCCAAAGGCCTTGTTCTGGCCACAAAGAACCATCCTTTGCAAGTGTTGGTAGCAACACCCTGCGCACACAGCTGATTTGAATTACCAGTACACCATGGCATATATACGGAATATAGACAGTACCACACACATACCATACAGCACAGTGATCCAACAGTATATCAATATACTGGCAGATATGTCCGGACTGCTGGTGTTTGCATACCTGGCCGTCTTGTTAAGTGTGTGAGCATGCCCAGTATGACCATTACGCATGTTGTCGACTGACATTACCATCATACCTTCATGTGTTTGAGCATGCCCAGTATGGTCAACTGGATCGCATGTGTCACATGTCCAGGTAGTCAGTACTGTGGTGCCGACCCCTGCATTGTACACTGACAGGTGGCATGCTGTGTCTGCAGGTTAGCCATTGGTCATTTGGCATTGACTGTTGCTACATTTCTGCACAGCGTGGGGGAACATCCAACTATATCCATATTCCTACACAGCACTGGGGGTGACGCACATGACTTTCACATGTGTAGGTTCATAGGTTAGCACTAAGCGAACTGCCCTTGTGAGCCATTTTAAGCCTAGCCAGTTATCCCTTGTGAGACTCAAACCCTGCACCTTGTGTTTGTAAGGCAAACACCTTAACCATTAGGCCACCCTACGTTGGAAGGGGGGCACAGCTGACAGTTGTACACTTTTGCTACTACTGTATTGGTATGCCAGGTATTCCATTTCAGTGTGTGGACCTACCTAATGTGCTGGCTAGAGGCATACCAGTGTACTTCAGATCCTAGCTTTAATTACCAGCATAGTGGTTTAAGATGTCCTAGCCTTCACAATCTACATCCAACTGCCTGGCCTGCTGTAGTCTGTGTGTGTGTCTGTGGGGGTTGGGGTCATCCATTGGGCATATCCAGAGGCCATTGTATAGCATTTGTCTGTATTGGTCTACACATGTCCAGCTGTTTGAGACTTGTGTGGGCTATATGGACACACATGATGTTCAGCCCATAACCTGCAGTGGGTTAGGACACCCTGTGTACTAATGGCTACTATTGTGGCCCTGGTATGTGCTACGGATGTCATGGTGCCACTATGGATGTGTACTGTCTGCTGCCCTAACATTCAGCCACCAAATTCCCTTGCATGCTCACATCCATACCATAGCTACAGGTAAAAACACATTCTAATACAACTGCCAATTGGTAGGTTGATTGACTTACCTTGAGGGTGTGCCAGACCTGAGGATGGTGCTGGAGGGCTTCCTATGTTGGATGCACACAGTGCACTTCCTATACATGGCTGAGCACAGGTAGTGTCATGTTTGGCATCCCTTTTACTGTTTGTGCGAGTCAGAGTGGGTGAAATTCCCAGGGTACCTACTGTGTCGGTGCATATGCCATGCGTTGCCTCTTTGCCAAGGACAGGTCATACTGTGCACACCTCCTTTCGCCTACTGGGTCCAGCTCAGGTAGTTCCTCCTCTGAATCGCACTGTGCCTGTACAGGCCTTGGTATTGGTGGGGGGCTGTGTGGCCCTCCCCATGTTGTTCCTGCTGCAACTGTTTCCGCAGGATCATATTGTGTAGCATGGCACATACCATAACAATTTGGGTGCATGTAGCTGGTGAATACTGCAAGGCTCCACCGGATGTGTCCAGACACCAGAGCCATGACCTGAGCATCCCAAACACATGCTCAGTTATATGTCTTGCCTGTGCGTGTGCCTCATTATGGTGTAGTTGTTCAGGTGTGTGTGTGCATTGCTGAGCCACAACTCCAGTGGTTACCCAGCATCCCCCACTAGGTGACTGTAGGGGATGTCCATACTGGCAAAGGTGTGGTACAGCTGCATCAGATGCCATATATCGGAATCGTCATAGCTTCCAGGGCAGCCAGCAGACACATTCAGTATAATGTCCTGGCCATCGCATACAACCTAGCTGTTGATGGAGGTTATGCCCCTGCAGTTAATGTAGGCCCTACCCCGCACACTGGGTGGTGCTTTGATACATATGTGCGTGCAGGCTATAGCACCCAGTACCCCAGGGTAGTCTGCCCTTTGGTGGAAGAGACGCATATTGCTGGTCAACACCTCATGTGTGCTGAGGACATGTACGTTGCTCACTGGCATGTGGTGACATGGCATCTAGGAACTGGTGCAATACTCTGGATGCAGATGCCTGTGAGATCCCTATGATATCCCCAGTTGTGGTTTGGGAGGTACCTGTGGCTAGTATACCTAGGCCTACACATACCTTGGTATCCACTGGGATGGGTTTCCCTCGGCCTGTTCGATGTGTCAGGTGTGGTCGGCACAGCTCAACAAGCTGCTGTAGGAGGTCTCTGCCCACCCCATAGCACTCCACTCTCTCCAGCTCATGTAGCCCCTGGTAGGTTACCCTGGGTGTGTAAAGTCTTCTCTGTCTACTCACTAAGGGTTGTTTGGCAGCATTCACATCCTTGCCACTCTCAGCCTCCTGCACATGTTGGTCTATGTTGCCTGCTGCAGCCCTTCTCATTTGGTTGGATTGTGTCGAGAAATGTCCCCGCATGTATACACCGGTGGTGTAGAGTGTGGAAGAAACCTGTGTGTATGGTGCTTGGCCACTTTACCATAGTGTTTTGGGGTGGGCTGGGCATGTAATCTGCTGATTGTGCTAATTATCACCTGTTTGCGCAGCTTGTTCACCTTGACTACTCCACTACTGCTGTTGTCCCTCCCAATTTCACTAGGCAGGTATAGACACACCCCTAGCTTAGGCGTGCTAAGGCAGGAGCAATCCTGAGGAACAGGGCTCCAATGTACGTACAGTATGCCTGACACCCCCCCATGCTTTCACCTATATTCGAGTCCTGCACCTGGCTATCTATACACACACACTCTTGGGATCTGCATCACACCCTGGGGATAAACGGGATTCACTATTTTCAACCTCATTTTCATAGTATTGTCTTCTAATACATAGTTATATGACCCATACTGATCCTCCAAAATAATAACCACTGCTTAATGTCGCTCAGATCTGCACACAACTGGTTAAAGGTGCCTTGCTATCACCGTATTCAATGTCCCTTGTTCTTCCCAGCAACAAAATAACCGGTCTCTACACGACTAGAACCCAGGACCCTGCAGACCACAGATGATGTGCTTTACCACTAAGCCATGGCAGATATACATACATCTGAGGTGATCACGTACAGATCATCCTGCACAGACATTCAATAGTATAGGACATGTATTCCATCATGTAGATTTATGTGTTCTAATGTCCACATATATCTATATATATATATATCTATCTATCTACATACACACATACATACACACATACATATTCACACACATACGTAGATATAGAATTTATATCACAACAGCGGACCACATGACACCAAAGCATTAGATAAGAATGAAACGGAAACCACATGTGCCACCTGCATTATGTAGTGGTGTTCCTATCAAGACAAGTGTTTTGTTGTGTCACATGGGTCAGACTGTATTAAGGGTAAGAGTAGGGCTGCTGACATTTACTCACCAGAGCTATTGGCGAATGTATGTGTATGTCTTGCCAACCCAGTCTCTTGGGCGATTATGACATTTGTGGACACTATATAGAAAACAACAAAACACACTCAACACATCCTAGAGCTAGCCACTCACAGATACCAACACATAGGATATGACTGCCAAATGCACACACCTGTCATGCCTTGGAATAGAATACCTACCTGTCTATTCTGTCACACTACAGCATTACGTAGTTACAGAACGTGCTACAAAGATTACTGGATCACAGCACTCCCAGAGGCATACTTCTAGGTGGGTGACATCATCAGCAATAGAAAAGACACCAATAGGGATTGTATGGAGAGTGAGTAGTCTAAAAGCATTATTCTGTCCCCAGGAAGATGGAAACACACACACACTTGGCAGGGCTGGGATTAGAGCATAGACCTAACTACCTTATCACACTACAGCATTTCGCAGTTACAGAATGTGCTACCGAAATTACCTGATCATAGCACTCCCAGAGGCATACATCTAGGTGGGTGTCATCATCAGCAATGGAAAAGAAGCTGATCGGGACTGTATGGAGTGTGAGCAGTCTAAAAGCATTACTTTGTCCCCAGGCAGATGGAAACACACACACTTGGCAGGAGTGGGATTAGAACAGAGACCTCACTACCTTATCACACTATAGCATTTTGCAATTACAGAATGCGCTACCCAGATTACTGGATCATAGCACTCCCAGAGGCATACTTCTAGGTAGGTGACATCATCAGCAATGGAAAAGACGCCGATAGGGATTGTATGGAGAGTGAGCAGTCTAAAAGCATTACTTTGTCCCCAGGTAGCTGGAAATACATACACACACTTGGCAGGGTTGGGATTAGAACATTGACCTAACTACCTTATCACACTACAGCATTACGCAGGTACAGAATGCGCTACCAAAATTACTGGGTCACAGTATTCCCAGAGGCATACTTCTAGGTGGGTGACATCATCAGCAATGGAAAAGATGCCGATAGGGATTGTATGGAGAGTGAGCAGTCTAAAAGCATTACTCTGTCCCCAGGCAGATGGAAACGCACACTTGACAGGGGTGGGATTAGAACATAGACCTAACTACCTTATCACACTACAGCATTTTGCAGTTACAGAACACGCTACCGAGATTACTGGATCACTGCACTCCCACAGGCTTAACTTCTAGGTGGGTGACATCATCAGCAATGTAAAAGACGCCGATAGGGATTGTATGGAGAGTGAGCAGTCTAAAAGCATTACTCTGTCTGCAGGTAGCTGGAAACGCACACACACACTTGGCAGGGCTGGGATTAGAACAAAGACCTAACTGCCTTATCACACTACAGCATTTTGCAGTTACAGACCGCGTTACCGAGATTACTAGATCACAGCACTCCCAGAGGCATACTTCTAGGTGGGTGACATCATCAGCAATGGAAAAGACGCTGATGGGGATTGTATGGAGAGTGAGCAGTCTAAAAGCATTACTCTGTCCCCAGGCAGATGGAAACACACACACTTGGCAGGAGTGGGATTAGAACATAGACCTAACTACCTTATCATACTATAGCACTTTGCTATTACAGAACGCGCTACCCAGATTACTGGATCATAGCACTCCCAGAGGCATACTTCTAGGTGGTTGACATCATCAGCAATGGAAAAGACGCCAATAGGGATTGTATGGAGAGTGAGCAGTCTAAAAGCATTACTGTATCCACAGGCAGCTGGAAACACACACTTGGCAGGGCTGGGATTAGAACATAGACCTAACTACCTTATCACATGACAGCATTACACAGTTACAGAACACACTACCGAGTTAACTGGATCACAGCACTCCCAGAGGCATACTTCTAGGTGGGTGACCTCATCAGCAATGGAACAGACGCCGATAGGGATTGTATGAAGTGTGAGCAGTCTAAAAGCATATTACTGTCCCAAGGCAGACTCGGACAAACAACATGCCAGTGGTGTGAACAGGACAACTGCCTATCTACGGACCACTATTACAACACTACATAGATACGAGATGCGCCACAGACACTACACCTTTCAAGATCGTCAATATGACTTTCTATGAATGTGGACATCGACATGGATGCTGGCAGTTACGGTGTACATACCTGTGAACCAGTGTGTTCAATGTAGGAATCCATCCTGAAGTGGGGTATGGCCATCTGTTGACTGGATGACCACAATCGCTATACAGGATTACAATGGTCATGCCCATATACATAGAGGCACGTAACCGACACAAGATGTCACTGGGCATGCTCACACACTTAGTAGCACATGTCTGTTTGGAATGCACTATGTGTCCATCTACACAATGGCGTACTGGGCATGCTCACACAGTAGCGAAGGTCTGTCTTGTATGCACTCTGATTCTAAACATGGAAGGGCACAGTGTGTCGATAGTCATCATTGTTAGCATGAACGCTGCACTACATATATCTGACACCGGTCTTCTACACAACGTCTGCTGCTGTCCATCACCTTAGCTGTACCAATCTAAACCTGGCACACTAATACCACCCATGGTGATGTCCTGCCAGGAGTGGCTACTTCGCCCATATAGTACCATTCATAGATGAATGTCCTGAGACCAGGTAAACACCCTGACACCTAGAGGACAACTGCATTGTATGTGTATGCTAAACAGTGCTAGATGTGTAGCGTTCATAATTCCAGTTGCCAATCTAGATCCAACAATGGGGAATACTGACATCTGTGCAGTGAGGAACACCTGGCATAAGGCTCAGTTGTGCACAATAGCACTACCACCGTATACCTCAGATACAGACATGTGGGCCATAACACCGTTACGGACTGCTCCAGGTGGTAGTGTCCCCACGTACATGAAGGCCACTGAAATGTACTGACCAGTACACTCTCAAAAACCATCACAGATGTCAGGTGCAGATCACAGTGTCAAAAGCCGCATTCCAGGATGTAGCCCTCAGACATCACCATGTCCTTGGACCAGCAACACACATCCATACATTAGTACAACACCATGTTACTCATGACCAGTGGACTGTACCTAGCTCTACAGCAACTTTGCAGACTACCCATGTACTGACAGGGTTCCATCATGTGTTATACAATGCAATGATACCACTGTTCATAACCAGGTCGACTGTATACATAACAGGGGCCCTGGGTCATATACAGCTGTAACAGATAACTGTTGCTGTACACCAGTAAACACACTCATGTTTGGATATAGCATACATGTACCTGCCATGGATATGTACATGCCCCCCCACACACACACACACATATGTACATAGCATAGCTTTTGCTGTCCTTCATGCAGACAAGTGGCTACAGCAATTACACACATGCACATGGAAGGTATGTCCATGGCTGTTGAATGCTAACAGTACATAAGGTGTGATGGCAATGTTGACTGAGTTAACATTCCCTCTGTACTGGTTACCCATGACAACTATCATATCACACAACAGTCCATGTGTCATGTATGTCATCACACATGTCCACCAATTGCAATGCATACAAACATGGCTAAATGACAGGAATGTAGGACCTACACACATGTACATGTAGTGGTGTGCATTCAGCTACCATGCATGTGCAGTAGCTGATGTTTGCAGTTCATCTGTGTCTTACTACAACATGCAGTTGCAATGCAGCCCCATCATTGACACCTGTATATGGTGAAATACTGACAGTATGGTAAGATGTATGTCAAGTATGGATGGATGTGTGTACATAAAGTGGTAGGCCAACTTTGCAGATGGATGTTTACTGAAAACAGCTCACAGATGTGTCACAAGCCGTCCTACCATAACATGTGCAAACACTAAGCTATGCTTCTGTTAACTGAAGGTGAAGACATACAATCTACACAGTGGTCAGGGTGTCACTGACTGTAAATCACTTGACACCCGTAACACTTGGGTCCTCCCGTGTGCATATAGCAGCACAATTGCAGAAGGTAGCTTCGGTAAACATTGTAATGTGGGCAATACTGCTGCATGTCTATCATAAGATAGCAGGTGTTTGATTCACAGTACTGCCATGTGTGTTTGCTTGTGTGTCCATATATGCCACGTATGGTGGGGAATACATCCCAATTGTTACACACCCCTGTACACTGTTGTAGAGATCTGTACATACTGCAGTGTAGAAAGCAAGACATAGGCAGGGGTGGTATGTGTATCACACACATGCTGGCTATCTGTATGTGCATGACATAGGTGAATTCAATTGTGGACTCCACAGTGTGTGTGTGTGTATGTATGTATGGCTGTCTGGTCCATGGAGTGAGGATGTATGCTACCATAGTGAACAGATAGGACCCCTAACCCCTCCAGGTGATGCAATCTACTACCCTGTTGATGCCGTCGGTCTTGGGCATTACTGACTACCTGTACATGTTTATTCCCTGTGTCACGTCATGTGGGTGCACAGTACTGTAATGGTGATTACCACATAGGCAGGGGTCCTCACCTCAACACTATCAAGTGTGTGTGTGTGTGTGTGTGTGTGTGTGTGTGTGTGTGTGTGTGTGTGTGTTAGTGTCGTTGACCCCGTGAGTGTGGGCGTGGTACTGTGTCTGAATACATGTGTGTGTGTGTGTGTGTGTGTGTGTGTGTGTGTGTGTGTGTGTGTGTGTAGTTGTGTGTTCTCATCCTGTATGAATGTGTATTACTGCTACACAGTGAGGCCTCATGCTATCAACTGGACTCTACCCTTGACATCAGCTAGACCGCTGTGTAAACCCCCTGCACTATGTAACCGTACCTGTGATGTCACCCGGTATGGATGTCACGTCTCTAGCCACTGTAACTTAATACACAGCTCACATGCTCATGGATCAGTAAATGTGCAGACATTTTTGGAATGTCAGCCTTTCTAACAGTGAGGTTGTGGCTACGTATAGCATGCTGGTATTGCCATACGTGCCTGTGAATAGTCCACATTTACACATGGGATACTGCAAACACTGTACTTAATGGCACATGCAATTAGACCTTAAGGAGGGAAGCAGGGCATCATTACCAAGATGCTGTTACTGTTGTTACCAAGACACATACAATGCATTCTAAACCTGTACTACATGGTATGTCTGCTGCATGTCAACAGTACACAACAATTGTAATATACACTTATCTCCCTATTCTGTTCACCCTGTGCATCAGACCATATGAGCATGTCCCTGCACCGATGGTGTGGATAACAGGGATGCGGCACAGGCATCATCATATGCACAGGGGGATAATGTTTGCCAGGGGCCTAGGCTGCACCAGTGGATGACATGTGTGTGAGTTAGGGCCTGTGATCTAATTGGCCATGTGTGGTTGTTATGCATGTGAGTGTTGTGGTGCCCTACAGATGTTTCTGGTGTGTGCGTGTATGTGTGCACACAGTTCTGCCATGTGTCCGGCCTACACAGGGGTATTATTGACAGCTCCAGATTGTACAGACCAGGATTTACAGCTCACGGTGTCCTGCCACGTGATCTGTGCCTGCCAGGGGTTGCACGGGCACTACCAGGCAGAGGTACAGATTGGGTACTGTCCGATGACACATGTACACTGGAACCGTGTCCCCATTGGGACCATCCAGGGCCACGTCCATGTGGCCTGATGTGTCCTGGTGTGGACAGCGCAGCACCAGCTGCACTGCTGCTGCTACCGGCACTATGGGAGCGGGCATGTGAGTTAGCTCGTTCACGTAGACCTGCACCAGGTGGTGTAGCTGGCCTACATCCACGTGCCCTACGCCTCACTCCTACCAGATGTTCCTGCACAGACAGCTCACACTCGTGGATTGTCATGCCACAGTCAAGGATTCCAACCATGCCACCCAATCGTCTGCCCAAAATTTCAGCAATCTGCTGTTGAGCATTTGCCAGTGCCTGGATGTTGTCATTTAAAGAACGGATAGCAACCCTCTGAAGCCTCTGTCCTTCTCTGTTCTGCCATTCAGCATGTGCCTGTCCCGCCATTACAGTCTGAAACATGCGTCTGGTGACACCAGCTGCTGCACTCTGTCCTGCAGGTGCAGGTCGACCAGAGGTCCTCCTACAAGCAGCACTGGCCACATGCCCGTGTGGCAAATCTGCAGTCATTTGACTGACACCATGGTGTGAATGCACACCTTCCATAGCCACCACACGTTCCTGTTCCAAGCTAACACACACTAACTGTCCTTCCTCTATGGCCACTGGTGATGGGGTATGTGTTGGCATGAGAACTGTGTGCAGGGAAGAGGGGGATATAGGTGGAATGGCAACCAATGGCACAGATTCAGCCCCTGACAACCCTGCCTGTACCTCAATCATATGTTCATCATCACTGCTAGAGTCTGTGGGGACACTAACATCAGATGGACCACAGGAGGGTAACGCACCTACATCACCTGTGAAGCAAACAAAGACCCTACATTACAATAGGGACACACACAGATGCACATACAGACGCACACACAGATGCACACAGAGACGTGCGCACACACACACACACACACACACACACACACACACACGTGATTTGACAGAAGGCATGCAACATGCATGTGATACAGCAGATGGCATGCAGCTCAGACATTAATAGTGGTAGTTATACACCCCTGAGTTGCACACAACAGCAATCATGCATCATAGCAGAAGCCATGCATTTCACACAGTCATGGTAGTAAGCATGCATCCCTGTGTTACACCATCTGGACCAGCACAGGTTAACAGTACACATGGCTAATGTGAGGCATATGACCTTGACATTAACATGTAGTATGACATGTAATCTGCTGACATGTGCATTGACTTGCATACATGTTTGACACAATAGTGTCTTGACACATGTACAGTGGTGTAATGGTGTCACATTGCAGTGTTGTCTGTATGCCCTACAGATAGAATGCACTTTTAGCAGATGTGCATGACCATTGAAGGGTATTATGAGGCGTCTATATTGCTATACAGTGTGAAGTACAGACACAGTGCCATTGCATGGAATCATGAGGCATCTCTATTGCTATAGAGTGTGGATTACACACACAGTGCATAGCCATGACTGTGTGCATACACAATACATAAATACTGTGGATTGTGACCCACATCGCTGAGGTGTATACACACTAAACCATGATGTCATATGTGTGACAGGTCACCAAAGGACATACGGATGACACCCCTGCACAACTGCTAACATTTCTTAGCTGCCTGGCAACTGTGTCCACACATGGCAGACTTGTCAATACACCATGTCCCACATGACATTTATGTACCACACACACGAGGTGCATGGCTGACAGTGATGTCCAACAGCAGCAAGGGAAATGTACTCTATATGTGGCCTGATGTGGTGTCTGTGTATGTATGTGGATGCTGTACAGGTGACTACTGTCATGCTGTGATACAGTCATGATGTTCAACACATCTTATGTGGTCAAATTAAGTGACACCTCCACAAGCTGCGCACAAGCTTGTAGGATGTCCAGTGTTCCACATCTGCTATACAACCATTCAACAAAGGCTGTAGTTTGACCATGTGTAGCCAATGTACAACAGGGTGTACACACATACACATCAGATTTATTTATTTATTTATTTTATTTTACATTTGTTGACCGGGCTAGTCTAGCTGGATATATTTCCATTTTCAGTAGAGGCCCGGGGAGAAAAGCTCCACAGTATATATAAAAAACATACAACATTTGAAGTGTAATACAAACAAAAACACCAGGATAATTGTAAAGACAAAAAAGAAATTCACTAATAGGAACTAATATCATTACCTATAAATAAATAAACTACAGAGAAGCAAAAATCAGGGAAAGGTGAGTAGGGAGGAGAAGTGTGTGGAAAGTAAGAGTAAAGTAAAAAAGAAAGGATAAGAAAGGATTAAACAAATTTTCAGTGAAGAGGAAAAGAGGTAAGTAAAAAAAGATAAATTGTTCAGGGAAGGGGGAGAGAGATGCAGGGGAAGAAATTAGATAGAGAGGGGTAGAAATTTAGTCAGGTTTAGTGCAGGAACAGAGCCAGTGACTTTTCAGATGTTCTTTTATTCTTTGTTTGAAGAGGGGCAGTGATGAGATTAGTGTTATGTCACTGGGTAGTAGATTCCAGTTCCTTCCTACTGTACTAGAAAAAAAGAGAGTCACCAGCTGAGTTATTGGACTTTGTTAATTTAGCCATAAGTTTTCTAGAAGAATGAAGGGAGTTAAGATTATTGTATGGGATTAAAAGTTCTGAGAGTATAGGGGTGTTTGAAGGCTGGTGCAGTATTTTGTGGGCAATGTTTAGTTGGGGGATGAGCAGAAGGTTTTGGAATTCCAGCCATCCTAGTTGTTTCAGGTTAATACAGTGGTGGGTTCTGAAGGGGTTGCCAGTGGCGAAGCGGGCAATGTTGTTATAGCATATAGCCAGTTTATTATGGTTGGCTTTCTTAAGGTTGGTAAATATAGGTGAAGCATAGAGAAGTGTTGACAATAGATGGGAGTGGGCAATCTTGGCTCTAGCCGATTCAGTTAGGAAGGGTTTAATTCTGTATAAGGATCCTATTTTTCTGTTGACTGATTTAATGGTGTTATTAATGTGTTGATTAAAAGAGAGATTATTGTCAATGGTTATTCCTAACAGTTTTGTTGTAGGATCGGGTGTGATAACTGTGGTATTATTAGAGGAAATGGTGAAGTGTAAGGAAGGGGATCGGGTGGTGGGAGTAAAGAGAAGAAGTTTATTTTTTTTGGCATTTAGTAAGAGGGAATGTTTATGGAACCATGTTTCAACTGAGTTGAAGATATTTTGAGTAAGTGAGCAGAGTTCAGAAGGAGAAGAAGCAGAGCAGATAAGGGTAGAGTCGTCTGCATATTGGATGCAGGTAGCTTGAGGGATAGCAGAGTGGAGATCATTAATGAAAAGGGAGAATAGAAGTGGTCCAAGAATGGAGCCCTGAGGGACACCAATGTTTATGGGTAGGAGAGAAGAGAGTTGATTTTCCCATAGAACTGCTTGTTGTCTGTTGCTAAGGTAAGCTTTAAACCATTTAGTGGCAAGGTTGTCAAAGGAGAGGGATTCAAGTATGTAAATTAAGGTGGAATGGTTGACCATGTCGAATGCTTTGGAGAGGTCAATAAAGAGAGCTGAAGAGAGAAGGTTATTACGATTCCTATTGATGGTTTCTACAAAAGATAAGAGAGCAGTGGTAGTACTGTGATGAGGTCTAAAGCCATGTTGACAGGTTGCTATTATGTTGTGCAGAGTGAGATGTTGTAAGAGTTGCCGGTGAATACATTTTTCCATAAGTTTTGCTAATGGGGAAAGGAGAGCAATTGGTCTGTAGTTGGAATAATCAATAGAGTTTTACCCCCTTTATGTAATGGAATAATATGGGAAACTTTCCAGATCTCAGGGACGGTTCCTTCTTTGATTGTCCTGTTTATGAGTATGGATATAGGGTATGCAATCACTTTGGCAGCCCTTTGGAGGTAGAGAGATGGGAGCTTGTCAGCTGAAGGAGTACAAGGTTTAAGTGTGTTAATAAGTCTGTAGATAAATGATGTGGGGATAGGTTGTAGTGTAAAGTTATAGGATGGGTCCATAGGGTTACTTGGAGGGGTGACATAGTTGATGTTCATTTGTCTGGCTAGGGTTTTGATAGTCAATAAAGAAAGAGTTAAAAGTATTAGCAGTTTGGTGGGGGTTGTCTGGGTCAGCATTAAGAGGGGTGGAAGTTTTGGTTGTTCCTGGGGAAAGTTTATTGATTGAAGACCAGAACTGTTTGGGGTTGTTATGGTTTGTTTGTTGGAGTTTACAGTAATAGTTTTTTTTGTCAGTAATAATTGCTTTTTTTGTCATATTTCTAAGCTGACGGAAGTGGATAAGATCAGGGTTATTTCTATGGTGTCTCCATGAAGCCCATACTTTGTTTCTGGCGAGAATTAAGTTTTTAGTTTCTTTAGAGAGCCAGGGGGCAATGTTCAGTTTCATTCTGATAGTACGTTCGGGGGCATGTTTATCAAGAATGGATAGGAAGGTAGTATTAAAGTATAATACTGCATTATCCAGAGGAAGTGTTTTGAAGGGGTTCCAGTTACATGAATTTAGTTCAGCTTGAAATAAATCTATGTTAAAATGTTTGGTTGAGCGAACTTTTCTAATGTTTGGGAGGTTTGGAAAATCAATTTTGTCTCTTGTAATATAAGTCAGACAATGGTCACTGATATCATCTGGCAGGGTTCCTACATCATAAAATTGTTTGTCTTTGTTTATAAGTATCCAGTCAAGAATGCTGTCTTTATTATTAGGCTTATTGATTCTTGTGGTTGAGGTCATGGTTTGGGAGAAACCATGGAGGTTAATGTGAGAAGTAGGATTTTCTGCATTAATACTTTTCCAGTCTATGTTAGTCACCAAGAATTACAGTTTCTTGGGGGTAAGTAGTGGATACTCAGTTGAGAAAGGCTTCTAAAGTGGGTATATTGTTACCAGGAGGTATGTACATGCAAATTATGTAAAGCGCTTTCTTAGAGTTAAGTTGAAGTTTTGTAATAATGATTTCTGCTTTGCTATCCTGAGTTGGGTTTACAGATAGGGTGGAGATATTTAAATGATTCTTATAGAGGATTGCAACTCCACCACCTTTACGTTTTAAACGGTCAAGTCTAGCTATATTATAGCGTTGTGGTAAAATGGCAGTATCTTTGGTATCAGGTTTTAGCCAGGTCTCTGAGAGGCAGAGGATATCGAAAGAGTGGGTGTCTAGGAGTGCATGGAGGTGTGATACTTTGTTATTTAAACTTTGAATGTTGAGATGACCTATTAGGAGAGAATTATTAGTTTTTGATATAGAAGTTTGGGATGAGGGGTTTTTTGGTCCTGGGTTAGGATGGATGTCTCCATCTTGTAAGGTGAGATAAATAAGTTTAGTTAAAGAGTTGTTTATTAGGTGGATTTGAAGCTTCAATTTTTTGTCAGTAGTTAGGACATAATTAATATGGGAGAGTCTATGGTATTTGGTTAGAAGGTATCTGGGGGTGTAGGAAATGATGGGGTATGAGTTGAGAGTAGTAGAGGGATGAGTTAAGGTTTGTTTTTGTGTGTAGGTAGGATGGATAAAAAGTTGATTTTCAAAGAAGATAAGAAGGTAGGCTGAGAGCAGGATAGATAAGAGTAAGAGTGAGAGTATAGGTATAGTAAAATTGGTGGTAGGCATTATGGAGGAAAGGGAAGGTAGAGGCAAGCAAGACTAAACAGGTAAGTAGCAGGTTTCAGGAAGTGAAATATGAATGAAGTAGAGTAGGGAGTGTGTAAGATGGGATTATGGAATCTTTAGGACAAGGTGTAGAGAGACAGGTCTCTGGCCATCCTCCATGGCCATGTGTGAACATGTGTTGGTGAAATGTTTGTGATGGCCCTTCTCACATGTCTGTGTTGTCCCATATGACATACACCCATAGATGTCAGATTCTCCACTGTCCACAGGGTTATGCAGACAAAGGGTTGTATGTTTGGTATGTGGGGTATGTTTTATGGAATAGTGAGACAATGTTTCAGCCAGACCACTACATGTCATGGACATGTCAGATGGCACATCACAATGTGTGCACTCATTGCAGGGGCATATTCCACAATGGTAAATCCTGTGGACTGTCCATACTCCAGCTCACTATGTAGTACTGTTTGCTTACCCCACATGTGTTGTTCTGATGTATAGTAAATATTCCTACATTGAACAACACCTCCACTGTTGTATGCACAGCTGTCCACACATCTAGCAATGACAGTTTCTGTGGTTTCATGTCGGTGTTTCATTTTAGTTTGTATGTATTGCACATGGGTAGCCAGTGTGATTGATTAAAGATGTGACCTGTATATCGTGACTGGACCATATATTGTGTACATGTGTTAACTGGCCACATGGCAAATAGATCTGTGCATTAACATGCCTGATACTGATAACTGTCTCACCTGAAATGGCCTGCTATCTCTGCAGCACACCAGAGGTACCTATATAGGGGTGACACAGCAGTATGATTATTATCCATGACTGTATGACAGCTACAGGGTGCAATATGCATGTTAACACATTCACCAGTACAATAGGATATACTATGGAGTATGCACATGTGTGCATACACAGGGTAGCATACTATAGTATGCGGCATATGTGTAAACATAGCTTGCATATGATGTTACATTACATGTTGTACAGTGACACATGCAACTAAATGGGATATAATAGTTATATGTGCAGTAGTGACTTACCAGGCAACTCCAGGCTCGGTGGTTGAGAGAGAGCCACCTCCATGATGGCAGCTAGAGTTTGTGGATGCTGATCTGATGGCATCCCCAGGTTGGCCAGTAGCTCCCCCGTACGTGTGAGTGGGGGCTGGGTTGGTGGCCCACCACCTGTTGTACGTTGTTCCCTGGCGATTGCATTTCCACTCTGTTTCACATGTCTGATCAGGTCCGTGCAGTGTCTGCGCACCTGCTGGTAGGTGTGGTTATGGCCACCCACATCATTAACCCTCCTGCGAAGTTTCTGCCACAGGTCATTACGCTGCTGGGCATGCTGTGGCACATGGCTGAACAATACCTCATAGCTATCTTGGAGGTAAGGTATGAAGGCCTCATCCTTCAAGTGGTTATAAGCTGGCAGTCTTGATCGAGGCATATCTAGAAGACATAATAATGGAGACAGGTCACAGTATCTCAGAGATGCACAGAGATACAGCTGCACATACATGTGTATTACATTTAGTACATATGAACAGTTGTCTTTGCAAATCTTCATGACACTGACACCACTGACATGTTTGTGTCACACACATGTAACACCTAATGGGGATTGGATATTATCACCATATATGTGTGTCACCTCATTACATTGCTCATACTCCATGTGAATGCTGTCTTGATGTGGGCATGTCTGTTTGCCTGTACTGGTGTTCTTACCCATCAGCACATGCCTGGATGTGTCCACATTAATGCTGTTGACCTTGATGCTGTGTATATGTCACATATCAACACATACACTGCCTTAACGGACATGACCTGTGACAATGCAGACATGCACACGGAAACCTTTACATGCATGTGTTTTGTCATATGCATCTACACAGCACTGTACAGCAGTTCAACATCCTGCCACGTATCGCCTGTGTTGCACATGTGATACACATGGGACAATGGCTAGCCGGATGTTATTTGCAGGGATGGTCATCAACTATAGCATGTGCGGCCAAGGTCATGTAGTAGTGTGTATGCCCTGGGCCATGTATGAGCATAGGATGTAAGGTTTTCTAGCTGTATCCGACGGCCATGTTCCTGCCGCCAGGTGAATCAGTGCCACATAACTGATCCAGACAGTTAATGATGCATCTACCATGCGGTCATCACACCATGTCTGACAGATGAAATGTGCAGCTTTGCTGGACAGGGTTGCATAGTATGGCAGGAGTATGTAACGTGTATGGCACAGGGATCTGTCCAGCATGTGACTATCCTTGTACTAGGAAGGTGGCTGTCCATGACGTATGTATTTCAGATCAGGATATGTACATGTAGCATGTCCAACATCACAGTTTTGGACATGTCTTTATGCAGGGCAGGCAGCATGCTGCATAGTGGAGATGAGGATTGTGAAGGCTGGTGTCACCCATCCAAGCATGGGCAATACCCCTTAAAGGTGTTATGTAATGTACCTCACCCACAAAGCCCATTCTGTATGTTATCCACAACACTGAGTCAGCTATTGCTCCTAGGCCATGGCCATTCACATACTTACATACGCATATGTCTCCCATTTGTCTGTGTGGTATGGGCTACAATGAGGGGGTAGTATAAAACATTAACCCCCCCTTTTTTACTGTAGCTGCTACTGGTGTGATATGCACATGTCACTCAGACACCTTTTGTAGTGTTGTTTCTGTCAACAGGCCACTGGCAGAACACTCCTGTGACATACAAAGGAACATTTAGTATACTGAATGTAGGTGGAACACAGTATGGGTGATGATGTCTTATGACCTGTCACAGGTATGATATGCAGTGTGAAATCATCCGTACTGTCATCTACATCTGTACTGCTAACAACATATACATTGATTAAGGTTCATGCACTTTCAGACCAGACTCAGCAGGGTAATAGTGCAGTGCCTCCCATTATGAGTGGTGTCTCCACTTTGTGGGTTGTGATAACTGTTAGTGTGCTCCATTCAGTGTTTTCACAGACTGACATGAACCTATGTTTTACATGATGTGTATGTGTAGAGCAAAATGTTTTGCCATATGTGTATGATACAACCAGGGATGTGGACAGGTCACATGCAGCCTGAGTACACCTTGTACCATCATAGTTATGGTTACAGGGGCTCTGTAGTGTTCATGGATATGTGATTGTGTACCTGTTGGGGGGCAGTGAGTTTATCCGACACCCTAGCTGTATTGCTTATTCAGGCTCATCACTTGTTCAGAACATGTAAGCACTTCATGAGCTACTAATTACTATAGCACTCAATCCTACTCATTTCCTACAGGTAAACACTGTTTGTACTTGCATTTTCAGCTTGCTTAGAGTAAAACAGCTGTTGTACACACTTACCTCACATATCTAGTGAGAAATATTTGAATATTCAGGCATGTCCAAGTGTCAATTCCCAGTGTTATCGCCCGTCTATATGATGAATATGGGCATCATGAGGCAATATAGCAATTGTCTCGTGTACACAGTCAATGCTCACCTCCTAACATACGACACTACAACCTGTGGGAGATGCACATATGTAGCCATGCTGGAGGTAATGCTCTCTCCAACCCAGACTGAACCTGACAATCGTGGGGATGTTAAACGTCTGCACCACACCACACTCATCACATAGTCTCACTAGATCTCCACCACCACAGGCCACACATAGTAAGACTACAACATTTGCGGAGCCTCTCAATACTACTCTGTGTAGGCAACAGAGGACTCCGAAGCAGAAATGCGGGCAGCCCCCATCACCAAACACAACACCAATTACTTATAGCCCACAGACTCATGTGTGCCCATCAACTACAGCCAATAGGGTGATATAACATACCCAACACACTAGTCATAGGTGACTCTATAGGCGGTCACACTGATGTCCCACTCTGCAGGCTACACAAGGTGATAGTCACTTTCAGCTGGCTGTCGGGTAACAGGATCCACAACATAACCTATGCACTCAGGTCACTCCTCAACAGGTACAATATGACTGTCATTCTCCATGTTAGTGTGAATGCCCTGAGATATAACTTCCTGGACTACATGTACAGAGACATGCAATAGCTCTCCGATCTTGTAGCCCAGGCAGGTATCGCCCTAGCCTTGAGAAGCATTCTGCATTAGTCCAGATTGATAACGCAGTACAATGACTGAATTATTCACTTCAACAGTTGGCTATGCTTCTGGTGTCATTCCAAGGATATCCAGTATCTGTCTGCTTTGAATGACATGGTCGACAGAACACGATGCTTTGGCACAGATGACCTGCACCTGTCGGCCCTGGGATTACGGATAACATCTAATGCTCTTGCTGCTCCTATAGTGCCTGTTTTAGACATGGTTCAAATAACATATTCACCACCATAACAGGAACAGGCAAGCAAAACCTGAGGGTAATTTTACTCAATGCTTGACATCTTCATCTCAAACACAATCATCCGAGGCACTCCTTGTAATGGACCACTTTGATATCTCTGCAGTGACTGGGACCTGCTTCTAGGCTCCTGAGAGCACCCCTGCACTAACTGGCTATTACTCATACCACACCTTTCAGTCATGTAACCAGGACCGGAACACCCACAGCGAAGGTGTGTCCATATTTCACAAGGATGTACACACCTCCAGGCTGGTTGCTTAGCACAATGCATCAGAAGTAATCCAAGTGCAACTAACTGTGGCCATAACTGCTATACAAATTGTAGCTTGCTACGGATTCCATACCATACCCCACGGTTAACGGCCCTCACTTCTTGGTGTACTGGAAAGTAGGGTTCAAACAGGAACTACTGATGTGAAACTGACACTACTCCACACTTGGGATACCTACTCATGTACCGACACATTAGGCCAACGCTTTCTGGGATTCATAACCTCCAATCGGCTGGATCAACCTATCCACACCACCACCAGGGCCAACAATATCCTAGACCTGGACATTATCAACATGTGTGACTGGTGTTCCATACCTGGGGTTATATCCCCTCATTGGTCAGATCAGAACGTATGCTGATCACCCTTGTTATCCACATCCCGGCACCACAACCTTCGCGGAAAACACAGTACAATATTTCTACAAAGCCAACTTCAAGCTTCTTATGACAGCAGTAGTTAATGTCATGACACCCGTGCAGATGGACAATATAGTTACAAACGCTGAATCATACACAACTGCACTTGCACTTACACGACTGCATGGATCATGCTATCCCAAACAGAGCCATGATGGTACCCACCAGATAATGGATGCCACTCTGGGGGTCCACTGCCATGGACATAATGTACAACAGAAGGGGGAGACTGTTGTAAAGTAGAGTACAATCCCATGAGTGGGATAGCTCCCTGGTCAGCCTCAGTAGAAATCTGAGATCCCTTATCACATCCGCCAAAGCTAGCTACGTAAACATTATTGTGACTCATTCCAAGGACTACCACAAAGCGTTCTGGAGGTATGTCACTACTCTTGATGGTGATACCCACATCTGCTCTGACATACAGCGGTTAGGCACGAACAATACAGAACGGACTGATATTGGCAACATCCTGGCAGATAGGTTCAGTGCTAACTTTACACCCCTCTCACACCCTAAAGGGCCCAAATTTATACAGGAACAATGCAGAATCTCTGCGGTCACAACTACACAGTTCCAAGCTGCACTCTCTAAAGCCTGGAACACAGAATCCATGTGACCGTACAACATCCCATGCTGCGATTTACACAAACCTCAGAACGAAATGACTCCCCACTTGGGCACCAAATTCACTAATAGCCTTGTATCAGGCATTGTGGCCCCTGAATGGCACACAGCAACAGTTATCACACTCCACAAAGGTGGTGCCACAATGGACCAGAGGAACTATTGCCCTATATGCCTGACTAGACTGTTCTGCAAGGCTATGGAGCACATCATCATGGAACTCATTCACAGAGACATTGGTGGCCTCCAAACATATGATACCACCCAGTTTGGATTTTTTAGGGCCAGACCATGACTCCTAAACCTGGTAGAGTCCTTTGAGACAGTTACCAAGGTAGTAGATGAGGGTAAGGAGGTCCACACAGCCTACCTTGCCTCTCAATGGCTTTCAACACCGTTCCCCATTCTGGTATTGTCAACATACACATCCACCTGCACATCAACCCCTACATCACGAGATGTTATGCAAAGTGGCTCACGGACAGGACCCACACAGTGAGGGTAGCATACCCTAGTTCCTACTGTAAATCAGTTACAATTGGCGTACCCCAGTCCTCTGTCATAGGGCCCCTCATGTTCGGTATATGCCTCTCCGAGGTACAGGCTAGCACAGAAGGACTTACCCTGAATAGGTTTGCAGACTACTGCAAACTAGGGGCCATGATTGATTCACCAGCTGATACAGACACCCTCCATAAGGGTGTCACTGTGACGGATACCTGGTGTCGATAACATGGCCTCAAGCTGCATGCCACAAGGTGCATAGACATCCCCTTTGGATTACACCAATCATCCACTGACTATCACATAGGTGGTAGTCCCCTGCATGCATAAGATATTATAAGGGATCTTAGAACACAAGTAGCTAGCACCCACACCTTTGATAACCATATTGCCAAGGTGGCGTAGATATCCTTCTACGTTGCCACCCTAATCTGTAATGGGTTTGTAGCCGGAACAAAGGCAGCCATTGTACCTCTCTACTTCTGACTTATGAAACACATTAAAGAGTACAACACCCCATTTGGGGTGTACCTTACGAGACAACAGCAACGGCTTTAAATACCACAACATTAATGCACCAAGAGGATTACTGACCTCCGAAGGATGACGTATGCAGCCCAACTACAGCAACCCCAACTGTACTCATTTGCATACTCAGAGGTGATCTCTGCTGAACATACAAGGCCCATGTCCAAAACAATATTGATGGATATGCTCCACATAAGCAACATAAGCAAAAGCCACTGAGAGCAACATGCTCTGGGATATGTACCCAAACGCAACAATGACTAGCATGTGCTGGAGGGATACATTCCTGAACCGGACATTCACCATGCTTTGAAACATGATTCCTATGTACATCAGGCAGGGACCCTCACTAGCACTCTTCAAGAGATACCTCGATGGATGGATGGGAGACAGACATGTACGCCAGGGATCACTGCAGTGGCTCTACTGTGCACAGGTGCAGGAAGCAAATGGCTCTGCTGTTCACAGGCACAGGACACTAACCTAGGGAGGTGCCGCAAGTGAAAACACTGTAGTTGGGCTTACGAATGGACTTGGCCAGACAGCATAGTACCTAACTATGAACCTATGAAGCTATTACATGTCCTTTATGCATGGATAATTGAGTATCTCTTCCATTTCAATTAGCTATCATGCTGTTACACTGTCTGGTGACTACAAGCCATATGTATCTTGTTATTGTGTATTGTACATGCCAATAAACATACCTGATGTTTGCAAAATATAACAGTAATGCTATGTAAAATTTTTGACATATCTACCTACAATACTGTACATTTCACATTTTTGCAACAATATCCCATAATGCAAAGCATAATTGCACAGCAGGACCACCTTAGACATGTTATTCTCAGTTATACACCCATACATATGCCTACTGTTACAGTATATCAACATATACTATCCCCTGTTATGGCACGTACTTGTTGGACTAACCCTGCCACTGACAGCGGCTGGAGTGGAATTGTTGTGTTTAAAGCCCTTATGTAGCATCCCTTGTGGTGTATGAGGTGTTTACCTTGTGGCCCACAGCAGTACACACAATTTCTACAAGCCTTACTATGCTCAACAATACATCACTACATAATACATTTTCCCACTATATGCATTGCATACACTTTCATTAATACAGAACAGGCACTACATACACTAACATACTGAGTGTTCTACATACCTT